>NC_056733.1:1802019074-1802054074 GCF_019279795.1 Protopterus annectens | reverse complement strand
AAGTCTTTCTGTATTGCACAGCTTATAAACAAATCGATTGTGATTAGATCTAGAGATGTTATTGTCCCCCTTTAAAAAGCCCTCATTAGGTCAATCATTTTGTATAATACACACTTTGGCATGTATCTGTCCAGACCCATACAACAATTGGAATACCCACAGAGATACCTTACTAAAAGGATACAAGTCCTAAACAGCAGGTCTTGCATGGACCACCTCAAAGATTTATTACTATACTCAGTATCCTACAGAGTGCTTAGAGGTGATGTGTCTGGCATACAAGGCATCCTCTGACCTAATAGTGATGGACCTAGTGAACATCAACAAGTCAAATGGCATCAGAAATACTCAGTCCAGGTCTCTAAACTGAATGTTGTGGAAAGACAGATATATATCCAGAACAGACTATCCATTCAAGTAAAACAAATTTCTTCCCTGTCTATATTCAAATGCAACTTGGATCTAAGGATGGGTAATAGAAAATTTACTCCAGGATTACCCCTAGTGCCACTAATAGATAGAGGCAGTTCCTAAATGCTGCATCCCTTACATGGGTCCCCTCAATTTATCTACAGTATGATCACATTTATTCTCACTAGGGCTACTGTACAATTATTAGCCATGGGATAGGTAAGACCAATCAGGAAATGTTAATTCAAACAGCAAAATGGACATTAGCTAAGCTTAAAATGTCATCCAAGTGAACCTATGTTGTGGAAGTAAATAGTTTTAAAAAATTGCCCTTTTTTGATCACTAAGTGCCCCTATCACCCCCCCCCCCCATCTTCAACAGCTTCTGGCCTCTCTGCTTTTTCTTTACAGTAAGGGTAATAGATGTAATTGCTGGATTAACTGTCAGCCACTGACATTCGATGATGGTTTTAATTGAGTGTTGAGCAAGTATATAAGGTTAGCTGTGACTAATGCATTTTTTTCTGAAGAAGTCTAGATACCAGGATGAAAGCGCTTAATTTTACAATAAAGGAAGAGTGTTGATACCGTCTTTCTCCCAGGTTTGTTGTTTTTTCAGTCATATAAAGTAATTGACTTGCATCATTCACTTTTCTTGTTATTATAAAGTATGTAATGAAATCAGTCATCAAAGAACTCATGGATATGTTTCTCTCAGTGGTTCTATTAAGTAAAATCCTTCACTTGCATTGTGGCACATTATGATAGCATGGACTGTTTTGATCCATAGAGTTAGAAATTATGATACCATATGGGACTGTGAGAATTTTAGAAATTACTAGACTTCTATTATCTGGCAGAGATACAGTGTCTAGATTTAAGATGGTGTGAAAAAGGACTAAGAAACACTTTCTTTTTCTGTGCAATTATGGAATATGACTTTTGATAATAAAAATATCACTTGTTCTTCGTACAAAGTAATATACACTGTTGTTCTTGGCTCATCAATACATTTAATGAATATTTTGATATGACAAAAGTACATGATATTTACCAATGCCTCAGTGTCACCACAGAACCTGCCATTCTGTCTCATTACCCATTTGCCATGTTCTACAATGGACATGTTTTATGTCAAATTTCATTTCCATTCATAGACATTTCAGTTTCCTACACTACTTCAAGTGCAAACCTTATTAGCTATTTCTTTTTCTGTTAAAAATGTCTAGAAGCAGTGCATTGTTCAGCAGTGACAACTAACCATTATTAGTCTTGACTGCACAATTTGTATCAATTACTAGGAATGAACAACATCCTAAGATCAGGACAGATAAGGATCATGTGTAATTGTCTACTTTACTGAAATATGTGCAGCCAAGTTAAGAAGAATGGCTGAGCCAAAGTTGGAAACAGGGCAATATTCCTACAAACCACTCATGCAAGGAACAGCATTCAGTTCACTCTGCAACCATTGTAATGAATTTGTGTTAGTCAGATATTGTGATAAGTTATTGCTTTTATCATCATTGTCTTCATTGGGCAAGTCATTTTGTTTGAATTGGCTTTAATGAAATATTTGTCAAACATTTAAACATATACTGAAGGAGACATCTGATAGTTCTTGTGTGTATGTTGGTGAGCACAGAAAAATATTGTAAGATTTAAAACACAGTTCCTTTTCTTACAGTTTGCATCTTTGTTAAATGCCTGCATTTCATTTTATGTGCATTGTATGGCACAGTGATTGACATGAGTAAGATGGAGCCCAAATTAGAGTTGGTGCTAATACTACAGTAGTTTATAGACATTATGAAGAACCTCATTTACAAAACTGAGGGACTCTTACCGGAGGATGGCATCTAGGAAAGGAAGTACGAATGGTAGACAGATACTAGTAGATATACTGAAAACTTTAAAGATTAATATGAAATAAATTGTGTCAGCATATATCTTTAAATAATTTTATTATTATTCTTTCATTTACTTTGCAGAGAGCAGATGTGGCAGTTGCTCCATTGACTATAACCTTGGTACGAGAGGAAGTGATCGACTTCTCCAAACCCTTCATGAGTCTTGGGATTTCTATCATGATTAAGAAGCCACAGAAGTCTAAACCAGGTGTTTTCTCTTTTCTCGATCCATTGGCCTATGAGATATGGATGTGCATCGTTTTTGCGTACATTGGAGTCAGTGTGGTCCTGTTCCTAGTTAGCCGCTTCAGCCCTTATGAATGGCATACAGAAGAATTAGAAGAAGGCAAAGACCAGACGATCACTGAGCAGACTAATGAGTTTGGAATATTCAACAGTCTTTGGTTCTCCCTCGGGGCCTTTATGCAGCAAGGATGTGACATCTCACCAAGGTCAGTCTAGTTACTAAACTCATTTAAATTTTGTGCACTTTCGCTCCATGGTAAATGCCGTGGTGCATATACTTTCATCTACTTTTTTGTGTTCTTGTTTTATTTTATTTTATTCTATTCTATTTTATTTTTATTTTTGTTAATCATGTAGATTGATTGGTGTACTGACCCTTTTCAACCATGACCCAGGCTCTTCAAAGCAAGCTAAAAACAGCAAACATGGATAACTATATATCAAATTATAGTAATATTTCAAATTACAGAGATAAAATCCTACTGTGCAACTGATAAAATTTAAAGAATACAGAACATGTGGTAAATATGGTTTAAATGTGTGGAAATTCCATACTGTCAGTGCAGTGATTGCAAGGTATAAGGTATAGTGTGCAAGCAAAAAAACAGCACAGGACTGTTGTTTTTCTTCAAATAACAACATAAACACAGAAGATATATTTATAGGGAAACTTACTGCTGTTTATTTATTCACTCATTATCTCAAAAGCAGGAACAATTTGTGTGTTTGTATAAATACTTCTTAACATTGTCTCTAATGATTTCAGTGTCTGTTATTTTCTAATTTAAGAAAGTAAATTGTTACATACTGGTGGGCCTATTCTTGATAGGACTATTCACCTATGTTTATTTTAAACCTACGTCTAACTGGGTTGATGGCATCATCCTGGCTTTCACTTGAGTATAATTGTACCATCTAATCTGTAATCTTGAACATGGACAGTATTTTAAAGAAGGATGAGGTGAAAAGAAATGTGGCCTTGATTTGAACTGACAACCAGCTAAAATTCTCAAGAAGAATACAGTAATATGTATAGCATACCTCTCAACTGTCCAGACTTTCACAGAATGTCCAGATTTTTTACACATATTTTTGGTCTGTTCCTTATAAAATTTGTGATTTTCTGGCAAATCACTGGTATTATCTGAGGAATGAAGTCACTAAATAATGATACACACTTGTGTTTCATACTTCATATCCATCAGAAAAATGCATGCTAAGACAAATCCTGTCATTCTAGCAGCTCTCCAAGTTTATAAGAGCAGTACTTAAAATCTGTCCCTATTTTTGGGCCTTTGTCCCCCCATTCTGTCAGGCTTTGTCCACATTTTTGCATTAAGAGGTTGAGAGGTATGTGTACATTTTTCAGCTGTGGGGGGGATCAATATATCTCATTTTATACCACTTGTTTTTGAAAATTTTCCGTGACCACAAGACTAGCAAAGGTAAGCCATAGTCTAGTTTTGGTGTGAGAACATTCCTAGCTATTTTCATTTGAGCATCTGGGGATAGTAAGTGAGATTTTGTACAGCAGAGTTTGAGCTGAAATATGGTAGTATTGAATTTGTTGGCTAAGGGTCAAGGAAAGATCCGCTGCAAGGCCAGCGTGTCTTGGGCCTGTAATGGTAACAATGGGCTTGTTCATTATGTCTGTAATTAGAACTGGTGGCTGGTGATGCATTTTGAGAGGTGTAGCAAATAGCATAGTGGTCAGTTTTGAGAGGTTAACAAGTAATTTATTATTATCGCAGGTCCAGTTCTACAGTGCTGTAAAGCTAGTTTGTAGTTTGTGTTGTAATAGAATAATGGGAATGTCTCATTCAGTTTAGAGGTTGTCTGCAATTTAGTTATTTTAGACTAATGTGTTTATTACTGTTTGCTTTTTTCTTTACAAAATTTGTTTAAACTCACAATGTTTGAATGATTTGTGGCCTTCTGTTGATTAATTTCTTCTGAATAGTTGTACACATCATTTCAAGACTGCAAAATACTTACAGGGCCAGATTCATTAAAGCCTACAGTAAGTCTATACAATATGTAGCTAAGAACAGCCCTACCACATTTTTTGTGATTTCTAGTCACTCAGAAAGATTACATTAAGTCTACATGCAATCTACACTTTGTGGTAACCTTTATGAATCCCTGTCAGTATTTAAAGCTGCATAAAATCAGTAGGAAAACTAAAAAAGAAGGTGTGGGTTATGCATGTGTTGTGTGTTCACTGAGAATGGTATACATATAGTGTAGGCATCACTGAATCCTGGGGAGAGTGTGTGTGTAGCTCTCATCCCCTCAGCGGGAACAGCATATTTCGCTGCATATTTCCATTTTGTGGTCAAATGTTCATATGTATATAATGACTTTTTAATCACATAGAATAAGTGACTGAAAAGTATATATTAAGTGATGTTACAGTGATATTTTTTAAGTAACTGCTGAATAATTCAGTTTTGTGTTGTTGAACGTATATCTTTTAATATGAACAAGTGTCAGACAAGTAATTTCTAGTAATTGATGAATCATTGTTTTTCCTTCAAATTGTCTTTGCTGAGCTCTTATTATAGTAGAAGACTGCAAAAATATAGCAAAAAGTAATACAAGGAAGGGAGATAGTTATGTTAGTACACACTTTAATGCTGAAGGTTATAAAAAACATCTATATAGTCAAAAAGTGCTTTTATAAGTGAGTTATGGTACTAAAACCAAGTATGAATGTTGTGTATTTTCAAGCTTGATTTGCTTGAGTTGGAGTAAATATCGTTTTAACTGCCACTGACAAATGCACAAAAAATGGTTTGTAATCTGTAACAATTCCAAGTCAAATGTAGGTTTGGTTGACATGTATTTCTTACTGGTTTGTGGCAAACATTTCTTCAGCAATTTCGGTGATTGTTTTTTGGATTAAGATGAGTTATAATCTCTCAATTATTGGCTTTCTCCCAAGAATGCTGCTTATAGGCAGAAATAGCAATATAGCATTAACTTTGAGTGTCGTGTAGTGGTTTGCCTAGCTTTCAGTGCATCTTAGCACAAGAAAGGATACACATAACTGTTGTTTTTTTACCTAGCATAATTAGTGACAAGCCTAGATTTACCTAAAACTTAATTTCCTAAAGCTGTGCAAGTAACATATCGGGAATATTCTAATTTACTGATTAGTTAATGGACTAAACCTTGTTCCATAGCTCAGTAACAATTTCTGCACAAGGCAATCTGATCAACGTGTAAAAAATAAGCGTGTTGTTATGTGTTCATTTGAAGTGAATGTGTTATTTTCCTTAAAAGTTGTCTTTGAGGAAATAGGTTTTGCATATGCCTTGTCATTTTTTGGATTATAGGCAGGAACTGTTTGTCATATTTGTCTTACAAGCAGCTTTGCACATTAACAATACAGATAACTGTATACCAGCAGTTTAGCACAGAAGCTAAAGGCTGTTAACTTCTAATAAACATAATCTCTATACTGTAGTTTTGGGGGATTGTCTTTGCATGTTTTTTATGATTATGCAAAAATAAAGGATTAGGGCACTTTTTCTAACTCACACTGAGCGAAGAATTTATTCTGCAACCTTAAATTACATTTTAATATTTTTTAACATTTTAGTACAAGGGTTATTGTAATTTAATGCTGCCTTTTGGTGTTAACCATCTCCTTTTTATTGTACTATATACCTAGTGTCTGGTGATCCTTATTTTTCCAGCAACATTAGTGGATTACTTAATTCTGGTTAACCCATTAACTTAAGTACATTTTCTATGCATTTTTCTTTTTGTCAGCTGTTATCTTTTCCTGTCACAATTTTTGACCTGCAGTGCTAGAATAGTTTTGCAGCATTTTGGTTGTTTGCTTGCATGTAAACTTGTTTTTCCTGAGGTTTTATTTCAGGCATGTCAGCAATTTAGGTGTGATTTTCTTGAGTTTCCATTTCAGTCAAGTCTGTAATTTAGTACTCTTTTGTGCATTGAATTTAAACACCAGAGTACTGTCAAACAATCATTTATGTGCAGACGTTACAGTTCTAAGTACATGTGTTTATCTGCTTTATATGCTAAAGCTGGAGGTGGCTTGGAATGTCTGGTATCAAACTCTTGTCACACTGCATGAAAGTGCTGGAAAAGATGACTGATCAATGAAAACGGAGAGTAGTAGTAGAAAGTAAGATGGGAGATGAGCAGTTTGGATTCAGATCATGATGCAGCACAACAAACCTGATGTTTCAGTGTGACAGATAGTGAAGAAGCTAGAGTTGAGGAAGAAGTCCAACTGGGAATTCATAGGCCTGGAAAACATATGACAAGGTCCTAAGAAAACTGACTTGGGCACTCCTGCAATGGATTGAAGTTCTATAAACATTGGTATAATTAGTGCAGGATAAGTACAATTACCCAGTGACACATGTACAAAACGTGTTCATACTCACAGAGGAGTTTACATTGAGAGCCAGTGTGCATCAGGGTTCATCTCTGAACCTACTGCTGTTCAAACTGGTGATAGACCATCTGCAAACAGGTTGGAGGGGACAGATCAACAAGGCTGCTGTATACAGAGGACGTAACTTTATATACAGGTAATGGACAGTAACTTCAGCAAATGTTAGAGAAATAGAATGCAAAACTGAAGGCATTTGGGATGAATCTGGGAACAGACAAAATAGTTGTCATGGCAGCAAATGGGGAGATCAGAAGAAGCTATAGAATAAGATAGTATTGGAAATAGTGGAAGATGTTAACAGCTTCAAATACTCGAAGCTGAAAAGCAATATGTGTGTAAAACCGTGACAATAGCAGCATTTGTGTACACTACAGAAACGTGGGCACTTAAGGCACAGCAGCTGTGCAAGCTAGAGCTGATGAAATAAAGTGCTTGAGATAGATGGTGGGATGGATGCTGTGGAACATACAAAGAAAGGATGACATCAGAGCAAGCAGATACAAAACTAGTTCTAGTTGCACAGAAGGTCCAATGTTATGGTAGTTTTGGCACATGTACTCAAAAGCAGAAGATAATTTGGTGCTTAACATTTGTGAGATACTGCAAGAAGACAAAAGGAAATGAAGATGTCCAACAAAAAAAAGATGGATTTTACGACAGAAGGCCTGTGACAGTTAGGCATGACTTTGCAGAAGATAGGAGAGTGGCATTCAGTCAAGAGCAGTGGCAGTAGTTGATGATACACCCCTAGCCCTATATAGAAAATGGGAGTTGTTGTTAATTTGTAGCCCAGCGAACCTGATGACTTTTTCTATGAAATGGTTTTCCCACAGGTAACTGAAGGCCAGCTCCTTGAGTTGTAGCTGCCTGAGTGCAAATACTTGATGTCAGAGGTCAAATACTTAGTATGTGCAGGATCACAGTTTATGCGAGACTGATATGTGCTTTCCTGGGGATTTTTTTATTTTTTTTTGACACGTGAGCTTGCCAGCTGTAAAAGTGTTGATATGAGTGTCTGTTAGAGGAAGTGTCCTCATTCTTTGGAAATCGAACAGTACTTCCTTGATCATTTGTGCACTGATCTTTCATAAAGGAAGCCTACAAAATCACTTTCCTTAAAGCATGAAAACTGCTTCATCGCTATGTGTCATAATGTTCAAAAAGTTAAAATGTTGATTTTTTGGGTCATCACTGTTAAATTGTAAAAGTTATGATTGCACGTTTGCATTTTGCAATTCTAACTCACAGTTTTGATTATTTTCATAATAAAATCAACATGTTCATTTAGTTGATCCTTTGGACCATGCCATGACATGTTTCTATAAAAACTGTTGTATACTTTTCCTAAATGTAGAATTCTGCTCTGTGGAATGGAACTCATGTCTATTCAAGCTATTTGCAAACACTTTAATCATATAAGAAAACAGACTTACTGTGGAACCATCACTAACTAAGGCAGACGTGATGAAACATCTGTACAGACAAAACAGATGTCTTTGTACCAAATACCATGCTCTACAGCAAAGCATTATCAGTGCTAAGTGCTGCTTGCAGATTTCATTTGGAAGTTAACTCTTACCTGTACTACCTGACTATAGGAACTGAATGAATAAAAATAAATTCATCCAGTAAGACACTGAACAAAAAGAAAAAAATACCTTCAAAACACATCCGTTCCAATATGTACATAACAGAAAAGCACTACAGTTATGAAGTCAGCACATAAATACAAGATCTATAATAAATTTCTGTAGCTGATAATTGTGTATTTTCATAATAATCATTATGATATTGACAGTTGCAAAACCCCCTTTTCCAAGTAGTACACATGAATTCTGATCCAGCTTCCTGTTGTCTGTTTTGGCAGGTCCTAGAAGAAAATTACTTAGGTTCATAGTTAGATCCTAGGCTAACAACCATTAGGGCCTTTATAAGCATAGTCATGCAGTCCAACTCAATTGTGACTGTATATATTACGAACATTTATTAGGAGGGGTATGTTAGTAAGTTTCTAGAGGTTGGGGGGATGTTGGTTTGGGCGTCACTGTCTGCCTCTGTCTATCAGAGACATGGGGGCCAGACCCAGGGTGAATTTCTGATTTCCCATGTATTGGTTAAGGTTACACGTAAATAGGGTTATGGATGGACTCAGCTTCACATGGATGGGGATTGTTCCAAATCATGGGGATTCTCTGAGACACATATTTGTCTTGCCAACATGTCTTATTTATGTCACAAGCAAAATTTAAATCCTTGTATCTAGTGGCTCTGATGCTATTCATTTTGCAGATATGCAAGAGGTCCATCACAGCTGGATTTGAGGATGCCTTATATGCCAGGCATAGATTGTCTCTCAGTAACCTGTAGGAGACAGATGATAGAGACAGGGCTTTAAAGTGACCTGTGTAGGACAATATGTATAGAACCTAGATTCTCCTGGTAAGGAATATTTGTGGAAATTCCAACTGTTGCATATGTTTGGTCAGGTACATGCCCCAAGGGGGCATTATACTCAGTGGGTCTGATCCATCCATTCACAACCCCTTTTTGCACATTGGGTTGTGGTGTCACTTCAACAGTGACAATCATCTAAACCCTAGGTTTACACCGCTGGGTGGCTAGCCCTGCCATGGTAATTCTTCCATGCCACATACTCACACCTGTGACCAATTTAGAGTATCCAATTCACCTACTGCATATCTTTGGACTGTAGGAAGAAACCAGAGCGCACAGAGAAAACCCACAAAAACACAAGTAGGACATGCATACTCCACACAGAAGGCACCCCAGTTGAGAATCAAACCATGGAACCTCTTACTGTGAGGTGACAACACTATCCACTGCTCCACTGTGCCACCCCAGTGATGGTCTGATAACCTCCACAAAAAGTGGCACTATGACTTTCTTAGACCTGGATGCCATGCCCTTACAAACAAGTTCAGAAATATAGAATGATTTTCTTTCTGCCTTGATCGTTGGTCAAAGGTCAGATTACTGTCTACCTATGTACCCAGATCCCTGACTACGGAGTAAACTCTTATTGATGTCTTATCAATAGAGTAATTAGCCTGGGTGGCAGTTTTCCTAAAAGGCACTATAATGCATTTATTGGCATTGAGTTTTAGTCCATTACTTTGGTACCTGTCATTTACCTGTGTTAGACCCTCTTGTAAGATGTTTGTGTTAGGGGAATCTGTTATACCTCCCAGTTTCCAGTCATCTGCAAACATGGTCAGCCAAAAGCCCTTGACAGTAGTCTTTAGCTCTGAAAAGCAGATGCCAAATAGGAACAATCCCAGCATGGAACCTTGAGGTACCCCACTAGTGACTGGCTCTGAGAAGCAGATGCCAAATAGGAGCAGTCCCAGCATGAAGCCCTGAGGTACCCCACTAGTGACCAGTCTCTTACTGGAGGTGTTATCACTAATCTTGACTTCCTGGGTCCTGTATGTGAGCCATCAGGCAATCCAATGAGTTATTTTGGGGTTTAGGCCCAGATCGGTGAGTTTGACAATTGTACCCAAGTGGGGTATTGTATCAAACACCTTTCCTAGGTCAAGGTAGGTGGTATGTACTGCTTTCACCTAATTAGTTGCCTTGGTGACCTTCTCTAAGAAGTCCATCAGGTTTAGTAGACATGATCTTCCCTTGACAAAGCCAGACTGGGCTGGGTTCAGTGTCTAGGTTCCCTATGTCTTTGTTGATCATATTCCCAATAATTTATTCCATGGCTTTGCATATTAGATTAGTCAGACTAATAGATCTGTAGTTTTGGGGTACATTTAATGGTCCACCCTTGTGAAATGAGATAATTGTTGCAGTTCTCCATTTTCATGGTACAGAGGCTAGGGTTGAAAAGTTATTTAAGTGGTCATGGTAGTTGATATTTCAAGCTATTTAGGTGACATCCTGGGATATTTTTATGGCCCAGTGAGGCAGTATATTTGGGCTTAAGTGCTGCCAGGACCTGTTCCCTGTTAATAGTTGGGAGGTTATGCTGGCAGCTATTTCATGAA
The DNA here is from genome assembly GCF_019279795.1 of Protopterus annectens. Taxonomy (NCBI): domain Eukaryota; kingdom Metazoa; phylum Chordata; order Ceratodontiformes; family Protopteridae; genus Protopterus; species Protopterus annectens. Next base: position 1,802,043,059 of record NC_056733.1, on the reverse strand, counting down.
GTAATGGAGTGGGGGTTGAAGTTTGAGCTGAATTTGTCAGCCAGCAAATTCACCATATCACTGTGATTAGTGAAGATGGCAACATTCTCTACCAGTTTGGCACACCGATTTGTGCTGCCTTTGAAGTCTCAGACATAGTTGTAGAAGGCCTTCTCATTGTCCTCAGCCTGTGAGGTTATCTTGACCTTGTAAGTGGCCTTGTTGGACTTTTAGTCCTCTTAATTTCCTATTTAGTTTAATGAAATGGCCCTTTCATTATGGGAGTTGCTTTTCCTGATTTTATCCATGAATTTTTTTCTTATTTTATATACTCTATCTTTCTTCAGTCTGGTGAGTGGAGCATCTTGTGTGTTGTACGTGGAGTCCTCTGTGACAAGTAAGGAGAGTAATGTGTATGCTTGCATTATTGCTTTGCTCTTGGTTGTCCACTGAGTGTAGGAGTACATGTGGTGTTTGACATTGCTTTTGTTGAATGCTTTAGAGATTTCTGAGCCATTTATAGGCTTAGAAGGTCTTTGAGGTTTGGGAAGATGGCTTTCTAGTGCCTCAGCATATGTTAGTCTGTGTTTGTGGTGGACAGTGTGTATGTGTGTGTGTGTGTGTGTGTGTGTGTGTGTGTGTGTGTGTGTGTGTGTGTGTGTGTGTGTGTGTGTGTGTGTTCTTGACAACCTTGTTTGTATGCAAAATGTTTGCCTCCAGTGAAACTGTGTATGAATATCTCTCACATACTGTTTTGTGTTTGTTTTCTTAAGGCATAAATGGTTGTCTATGAATAAGAGACAGTTACTACATTGTCTTAGGATACCCATATATACCATGCTGCCTAAGGAGATATTTGGAAATTGCATATCCTTGTTGTCTGGACCTTTATTTGGGTGTACAACTGTAGGTCATGGATTGAGTTATACAGAGGTCACTTTGGTGGTTTCTGGGGATTGGCACTACACAATGTTAGATTGTACTAATATTTGGTAGTAGTGATGTTTACTGTGCAAGCTAGCTAGTGTCATACTAAGTTAAAGGTTTCAATTCTAAGAGAAGTTTTATAGATAAAAAGTACTTTCTGGACATTTGTGTCTATGCAGGGTACTGCCACTGCTAATGTAATTACATCAAGAAAGATTGCTTGTAAGTGTAATGCTACAGCAATACTTAAAATACCTTGACAAGGTAATTTCAAGTATTTGGGATCTTTAGAACTATTTAAAGGAAAATCATCAAATAAAGCAAAAATTAAAGCAGCAGCATTCTAAACAGTTAACTAAAGAGCAAAGCAATAAATCTGTTATTTGCCCTATCTGAGTGTGGCTAGGCTGCCAAGAAGATGGAAGCTCTGAAAAATGAGTAGTATGCAGTTTGTAGTAATGGAGGTTTACTGGTGTATAACAGCGGTTTGCTGAGTGAGCACTTGGTATTATGTATATACGGGAAACAATGGATGGACAAGTACTTAAATAGGTTACACAACAGAAAATATCAATGAAAGGGGGGGTAGGGACTTTTTGAAAGTTCAATTACCATAAGGGGTGGAGGTCAGAGACACATCCTTTTAAAACCACAACATGCTCAAATCCTGCACATGCATTGAAAATTACAACATTCTATCTAAATAAGTTAGAGGAAAAGGAATTTTTCTAACAAAATTTGAACATATTCATGTAAAAAAAAAAACTCTCTATCATGCCAGCCTCAGTTAGTTAAATTAAATCTACAGATATTTAGATATTTCAGCCTACACCAATACATTATCTGGTTCATCCTTGTATCGAGTGTGAGTTAGCTAGACAGCTGTCTGGTCTATCTTATATGGTCTACTAGGCAGTTAATTGACACACAGATCCAATTGTTTTGAAAGTTGACACTTCCCTGTGCTTGTGCAGCCTAGGAGTGGTGTGGGTTGATGCAAGGGGGATTGCCCCCACAAGAATTTTTTATTTTTTGTTAGAAGTTAGATTTTGCATGTGCCAGGGTTGTTTCTTTGTACTTATGTAGTACTGTGTCTGTTTCTTTGTTTTTGACCTTTTATGATTGATATAATTGCAGTCAATGTTGGGTATACCTATATATATGGGTCTATTTTGGAAGCTTGAAGTTTCAAAACTTTGAAGTTCATATGGCCTAGACCATAAGACTGAAGTTTTGAAACTATAAACAGTTTAAATGGAGATTGCTGTACAGCATGGAATGGGATATTTACTGTTCTCTTCACAGCAGTGCAATCTTGGATTTAGTATATTTAATCAGCAGGGATGTGGAGGTGAAGGGGGGCTTGCCCCCCTGCATAAACATTAAAAAAAATTACTTGAAGTTTCAAACTTTCAAAACTTCGATGTTGTGGTCTTGGCAATATGACATTCGAGGTTTAGAAAGTTCAGACTTCTAAAGTAGATCCATGTACATATATATAAGAGAGACAGAGTGACAGAGGGAGATAGAAAACATTGTGTGTTCCAACTATGTGTTGTATGCATGGGCCATCTCCGAACTAGGTACCTAATGGTTAACATAATGCAAAAAAATCAAAAAATACATATTGTGATTCATTACATTGATTTTTGAAACTGATTACTTAGTTTCCCTTGGCAAAGAGCTTTTTGATATTCAGAAGAAAATTACTTGGAAAGTTCGGCTAAAGTTCTCTAAAACTGTATTTCCTCTTTGTACTGAGACAAGTCCTGGGAATGAAGACTGACTAGAAAATCTGTTTCTCATCCTTTTAATGTGTAGCTGGTGAACAACATTAGTTTACTTGCTTAACATGAATTAATATTACTTTGTGATTGGCTTCATTTGAGATCATTTGCTCTTTATAGAGTTTTTTTTCTAAATCTGCACCTTGTTAACACAGTTGATTTTTATTGCATTGTTGTTAATGTGCATTTTTCCAGTTGCTGTATATTCTAAGTCATTTAAATTTTTTCTTCGTGTTTTTATAAAATGTTTGGCCAAATTAATAAAAATAAGTACATATATAATGGACTTTAGTCATTAAGTAAGGCATCTGCTAGCAGGCTTGTGGTGTCATCTGGATGAAAAAATGCAGTATGTTATTTTTAAGCTCATATTTTTAGTGTTGGATTTTAATACCATTCTGTCAAATTGCTATGAAAAATCTTAATTCATGTGTTTCAATACCCTAGTACTTCTGTCCTTTTATTATTTTATTAACCTTTACATAACTCCATTTGTGTATTATTTCTTTTGTCCAAATATGGCTAACCTGAAAGTAAAGTAAATTTTAAAAGAAGCAACACGGTTCCTGAAGGAAGTTCAGACTATATTTATCCAGAAAAGTATGCATTCCTGTTTACTACAGAAGTATGAATGGACAGCACCACTCATTATGATGATACAAAGTTATCCCAATTCTATAATTGCAACAGAATTTATATATTATATCGATTGTGTTCTTAACCTTAGGTCTTCCCTTATTACAGTAATGACAGGTTGCAGAATATTACAATTAATAGTAATTAGTGTGTGAATAGTCGGTATTTCTGGCATTTGCCTAATTGAAGTATTGATTTACAAATTATCAATGATTTTGTTAATAGCAGCAAATCACACATTCTGATTGCTGTGGTACTGCTCCACCAGGCAGTTTAGCCTGCTGCCTTTTTGATGTACTTTTAACAACATTGAGATGTTTTGCTGAAATTGAGTACAAACTTATCTTGTTGCTCAATCAATGTGTTGCCCTTGTATGTACATGTAAGTTAACACAATAGATTTAGATACTTTCAGTTGCTGTATCTATCTACACACACACACACATATACACACACACACACACACACATATATATATATATATATATATATATATATATATATATATATACACACACACACACACACACACACACACACACACACACACACACACATATACACAATGTTAAAGTTTTTAATTTGAGGTCCCATCTAATTCATTCCACCAACAATACAGTTGGAAGCTAGAATTTTTATTTTTTTTGTTTATCCTTTATTGACCAGGTTAGTCCCACTAGGATATTATACTACTCAGGGACATTTGGTCAGAGCATTGAGGAACATCCCCTATTTATCATTGTTGTAAATGAGCCTCATTTTTTGTGAGCACTTCCTGTTTCCATTCCCAACACAGAGGCAGTCTGTAGAAACAGGGAGGCAGATGGAATGAAAATTAGAAAATTGAGTAGTAAGAGAAATGGAGGAGAAAGCCAATATGGGCCCAAAGAATGCATGCTGGATTCTGAGGTGATGTTTCAAAGAAATCTGGCTGATGGAGATGAGTTAGCAAGTGATGGAAGTATAATTACAACCCTCTACTCGGGAGGATTGTGGGATGATTCACTTACAGAAATGGTGATACAGACTGAGACAGAAAATGATGGAGACATTTCCTGGAAAATACTATATGAAAAAATACAAAAAGGAGGATACAGAGACAATTTTGAAGAATAGTGGTGAGATGAAAAATAAAAAATGCAGAAAAAGTTAAAGAAGTTAAAAGGGCATTAGCAGAAAAGAAAAAGAAACTAATGAAAAATTGAAGTATGGGGTAAGGATTCAAAGTAAAGAAGACAAAGAAATAGACAGGTATGAAGTGTTGGGACTGTAATCCATGAAATCTTTCTGTAATAAAAGCGTTTAAAAGAGAAACAAACCAAAAAAAAAATCTTGTAAAATGTTGAACACAGGTGGAAAGAGAAATTTTGAAAGGACATTTGAAAACTTTAGGTAAAGAAGTACTGGACATTGCAAAGGTTTATGATGAAGGTGTTTATAGACTGGTGGATGGGATTGTACTGTTGTGTTGAAAATAGAGAAAAAAATTATACATATACCAGGCACGATAAAAATGGAAGGGAATGGGGTGCCGTAAAATACTAGGGACAACCAAATATTTTTTTGTGTTAAGCATTAAACAAGGACATTTGATAAATAACTGTGATAAAAGAAAATGTTTTTTTGAAGAGAAATGAGACATAATGCAAAACATGAATTTAAATCTATAAATGTAACAAAATTAGTCATCTATACATAGATTGTAAAAATGAAAATAACATTAAGGAAAAAGAAAGGGAAAGAGAAGAAATTTTAGCGGTAGTAGAAATAGAAGAAACGTATAAACAAAATAATAAAGATGACATAAAAGAAGTCTCTGAAATAAGTGATGAAGTAATTTGGGGGATAGTTAAATAAAAAAAATAATTCTATTGCTAAAAGGGTAAACAATAGAAACTAAAATTTAAAGGGATAAGTACAAAAGAAAAGAAGAAAGGAAATGGATAAAAAAGAATATATACCACTAATGGTTGAGAGTTGGTATAATTGTTAAAATGTTTGACTCAAGGACCCAAGGTACAGTGTTTAATTTTCACCTTTGGGAAAATTGGCTAGTCTTAGAATGGCTCATTAAGACAGCTAGCCCAATAATTATCTATGAACTTATGAAACCATGTATCTAAGGAAAAGGTAAAATGGAAATGTTATAGTATTTTCTGTAAATGTGAATAGTATTGAGAATATAGTAAGAAGAATATGGACTTTAGAGTTGTGTAATTCATATGATGTAGATGTAATTATATTAGAAGACACAAGATTTTTAATAAATGACAGATTGCAGAGAAACTATGGGAAGGAAACATAATCTGTAATTTGGGACTTGAGAGATGTTCTGAAGTAACCATATTATGTAGAAATACAGTGAGGATATTATATGTAACTTTAGCAAAAATGGGAAGATTAATCTTTGTAGATTTAAAATGGAAAAAAAACAGTATATAGAATTATAATTATATGTTTATACTAATTATAAAGAAAGGGTAAGCATATTTCATCTGAGTTTAGACTATGTAGTGACAGATATGAATATTGTAATAGCAAGATACTTTAATTGTGATTTGAGATCCACATAAAAATTGAAGGGAAATTATATAAGGAACATGTTAGAAGTTATAAGATATGGTAAGTTAAAACTCTGAGACAAAAAATCATGGACTTACAATGGGGCTATGTCTAGAACTGAAATAGATTATTTTGTAGTAAGAAGCTTTATTTATAGGAGAAGGGGACGTAGTTGACGCAAGATTTTCTGATCATCTTGCAATATGGCTAGAGATAAAGGAAAACCAATAATATATAAAAATAGGCAAAGGAATAAAACAGATGAATGAGAAAGCATAAAATGAAAAAGGAAAGAGATTAGTAATACAGTTATGGAAAAATTATATTGCAATGAGAACATTTTATAAAAAAGTGGTCTGAATGGTGGCTTATATTTAAGGAAAATGTAAAAAATGTTTTTATAGTAGCAATATGATGTGACAAACACAGAGCAAGAAAATATAAAATAACATATAATGATGTAGTGGAAGATTTAGAACATGATGCAAAGTACTTTGACAAAGAAAAAGAACTATATGAAAGAAATCAAGAAAAATACAAGAACTGTTATATTAGCAACACTATTTTTTACAAGGAAAATAGAAGAAGAATCAAGTTACTTAAGATTAATAAAGGAAGATGGTAGTGTAATAAGAAAAATAAAAAAATATGTAAAAGAAGAGATGAACATAGGAAAAGATGATGAGAATAGTATAGTACAACATGTACAAGAAATGTTTAAAGATAAAAGAAGGTAGTGAAAACACAGAAAGTAAAAAGGTTAAAAGAAAAAGAGAATATGGAGTTGTAAAAGGTGATTCTTTTTACAAGCTAGATAAAGTAATAGGACAAATACATATATATCTGTCTACAGGGCCAGATGGAATACAGTAAGAAATGCATAAAAATGTAAGGGATTGTCAAAAAATATTTTAAAGATTTTGAATGAAGGTTAAATGAAGATTCTATGTATAAAGAATTATGCAGTGGAATACTTTATATGGAAGAAAGAAGATAAAAGATAATTACAAAACTGGAGACTGATAGTATTGAATAATAATGATAGTAATATCTTTATGAAAATAATACAAAAGAGATTTGAAACTGAAATGGAAAATATTATGGAAGATAGTATATATAGTATAGAGGGGAAGGGTTGTCAAGAATTATTTATGATGATTAGAGATATTGTGGATGATATGAACAGAAAAGAAGCAAAATTCATGATACACTTTTATAAGGCATTTTATGCAATTGGACATGAAATCTTATGGGTAATAATGAAAGAATATAATATAAATGAAAAAGGATGTAATAATAAAGTAAAAACAAATACTTGTAAATGGCTGGTTTAGCCAATAAATGCATATGAAGAATGATATATGACAGAGATACCCAATGAGTTGTACACTCTTTACATTAGTTGTTAATTTGATAGTATATCGAATAAATTACAAAATGATGGAGGTTGGGGTATATAACACCTGAAGGGTTAACAATTCCAGTTCTGTAAACATATGCAATGTCATTATAATAATTGCAAAAAAAAATTGTATTAAAGACATAGTAATTTACACAAATTGAATGTCTAGAGGTGATAAGGATGGCTTTAAATAGATAAAAAAGTAATGGTTTAGGTGTTGTAGGAAAGACGGGGTATATGTTTTACAGTGAATGAAATTTACGTGTTAGATATATCATTTGGGAAGAATGATGTTAGTAGAATTCAATGGGGAAAAAAACAATAGAATAAATAAAGCAAACCTGTCCTTTCTGGAGTACAAATACTTATGTAGCTGACAAAATTATATTTAATATTTTTTTTTAAATATGGGGCTCTAGATTAAACACAGTAAAAAGAGGAGGTCTGTATGTAAATATAGAGGAAGAGGGTTTAGTGTTAATTAATCCATTGGTATATGCTGCTTCATTAAATTTGTACAAAGTGCTAAAGTGGATAAATGAAAAAAAGAAATTAGTAGTACATATGTATAAACATAAGTATGATTCATTCTGAGGTATTTTAAAAAAGAGTAAAAGAGAAAAAAGCATGTATAAATAAAGAAATAAAATGTTACGAAGAAAAAAATATATATTTTTTTTTGTGAAAAATAAAAATTGATGTTATCGAGAAAAAAAAGGTGTGGTATAAGAATGAAATGATAAAACATTATTATGTAAAACCAATGAAAACATTAAAGCCATAAAATAAGAAATAAATGGTGTAATCAGAAAGTACAATATCAAGATTTTTTGTGGAGACTGGTATTAAATAAATTACCAGTAAAAGGAAATATGCCATATAAAAGAAAAGTAACAGAATATGTTTCCATTGTCAAGAAGAAGAAACTACTGAATTTGTATTTTTGAAATGTAAAAGAGTAAAAAAGTTATGAGGCATACTATGTAAAGATGATTTTTAAGACATAAAAGAAGTGGATAAAATAAACATGGATATGATTAAATATAGATATTATAAGAATAGAAGGAAAGAATATGTTAAAAGAATCAACAAAAAGTTATTTATATCATATGGGATTTATGGATTGAAAGAATAAATTGTGTTTAATGGTAAATGGATTTTAGCAACAATATTAAGTAAAATCAGATGGTAGTTATGGAAAAGGGATTGGTGGTCTAAAAGGGATGAAAATTTAGTATGACTGTAAGGAAAATTATGAATATGTTTAATGTCTATATTTATTTATTTAATTATTATTTATTGTCATTTGTTGACTTGGAAAGTCCACTGGGTCAGAAACCCATTTTCAGTGGAGGCCCAGGGAGAAAAGCTCCAGTTACAGATCATAATCTTTACAACAAGATACTATTTATAATAGTAAAACAGTGCACAAAAGGTTTCCTAGTTATTAGTAATACACAGAGTAGAAAGTTTTATACAATGTAGTTATGTGTTACTAGTACATATACAGTATATGTAATGGCATTTATTGTATGGAGGGAAAAAAAGACAGTAGATACATTCATAATAAACAGGTCATTTATTCACTTCAGTACTTGGGAAGTTTAAGCTATAGCCTGATAATAATTATAGAGACAAGACAACAATTGACATATCTTAACTGGTGTAGAAAAGACAATAAAGTTCAGAGATTTACAAATTATTAATTGAAATCAAAAAGAGTGATAGTAGTTAGAAAATCTTATAATTTGTTTATGCTGGTGTATAGTTCTGGGCACAAGGCCAGATTTGATTGTTAAAAAGTGGCTTTTTTTAGGGCAAATTTGAAGGTTTTTATGGAATCAAGTTGTGTAATAGAGGGGAGTTGGGCATTCCATAATTTTGTTAGGTATTGGGAGTATAAGGTTTGTCCAGCTGTCTTATTGGGTTTGGATATGCTTAGAAGATGTTAGTACACATCTGTAAATATCTGTAAATACAGAAGTATGTTGTAATTAAGAGTTCTTGTTTTATATAAATAAAGGATCCCCTACTCTTTTCAATCAGTGCCATGGGATCTTTTACATGCATCTGAACTGCCATCAATTCAAGCAGATGGGGGCCTTGGTTTAATATTTCATCTGAATGGTGGCACATTCAGGAGTGTGGCACTCCTCTTATACTGCACTGCGTTTGCAGCAATTGATCAACCTACTGTGGGAATTGAACCCACAGCCTTCTGAACCAAAGATGAGCCTGATACATATTGCACCACTGACACAGAGTAATCTATTCTATCATCAGAGGAGCAATATTCTTTTTTACTATTTTACATTTTGCTGAGGAACTGGGCTTGAAGCACAGCCTTTCCTGTAAGGTTTTCATTCATATTTTTGCCTTTATATTAAAACTCACATCTTTTCATTAGGGCCAGAGATAATTTTAAACTTTAAAGCGGATTCATGGTTGTTAATTCTCAGTAGTAACTGTTAAGCATGCCGGTGAAGATGTTTTGAAATATAATTTCCAACCATACTTTATGATTATTAAAGTTTAAGGCTACTGTCTTACACAGAGAGCTATGAAACTATCTCTGTTTATAAGCTGTCACTGAAGCATCACAACATGTTTAGCATGCTACATGTTGATCAGTAAGGCAGAGGCTTCTCTCTGCATGTGAGATGGAATGCAAGCTAAAACACAAAAGACAAAAAAAGGAAACCAATAATAACCAGTCCTCTCTATTTTACTTGACTAATACCATCTTATTTTTTTTAAATGAAAAGTTTTATGAACATGTTCAAAATGGCAGTTAGTGAATTCTATAAACACATAGCTAGTTGACATGTTATTTGGATAAATAAACATATTTATTGACTTGATAAGCTGCTAGTCACATATATGCAGGATGTTTAACAAAATATTTATTGATTTAGTTTTGTTTAGCTTGATTCTATCTTTTCTGAACTCATCATATTTCCCTTGATGTACATTTACATAAACATATTTTCTGTTTTTTGAGTACCAGTTTGTAGTTTTTTTTTTTTTTTTTCATTGCTGAGTCAGACAAATGTTCCCTTTCTGAGTGTTGTCTTCCTGTAGAATAATCTTGCTTGATGTTAGAACAGTGTTCCAGATGCATTTTCCCTTACTAACAAAATGTTCAAAGAACTATATGAAAATAATCATAATCATGATTGTATTATATTTTTTTACTCCGGACTGAAAGTTGTGCTTTGGTATACTGAAGTATTGCATTCTGATTTGGCATCAAGGCATGTAATGAAATCATATATATGATCTGTTGTTTCTCAGGATAGTTTTTAAGATAACTGTATAGCTAGTTCAAATGGTCTGACATTGTTGAGGATCCAAGTGGTTAAAAATCTGCTTCTTGTAAATTAAAAGGTACAGAGTTTGATTCCTTTCACTTCCATTTGCCTCTGTGCAAGTCACTAAAAGGGACGCTTGAGTACCCCTGCTTACATGGTTAACAATGTTTTAAATAAAAAAGTAAATACACTGTAGCTTTGTTTTACATCAATAAGGAATTTTTGAGTATTCAGAAGTTAAAGATCAGTTTTGAATTATGATTAACATTGCATCACATACTCCGAATGACCAATCACAAAGTCTAAAAAATCAATTTCCTGATTTGAAGTATAAATTGTTTTGAGAAGAAAAATCACACACCATGCCCTATGATAATTGGATGAACACTGAATATGATCAATTTTAAGCAAGTCTCTTTAAAGGATAATGCATTTTTAAAGATGTGTCTAAAAGACAAATAAGCATTTGTACAATATGATACACTTCCTCTACAAATTTATACCATGAAGAAAAAATGCCTTAGTTTCATTTGTTGCCCCGAAGGAGGAACATTCATCAGAATATTGTATTGGCAACAGTTTATTCAGAAGTGCTGGACCAAAAAGCTTGTAAAGTTCATTTGTTAAATCATCCTTTCCTGTGACACTTTCATTCCTTGGGGAGTACATGGCTGTAATTATTAGGGTTTAATATTTCAGCAGTCAGAAAAGTGAAAGCACCAGTCAGTTTAATACTAAGAAGCTAACAGTAAAGAAAAAAAAAAACCTTTGATTTCATAAACACATACTATAGGTAGAACTGCATGTAGAACTACGTGTATTGATGACACTTTCGAATAACAAATACAGTATGCACTTTATTCTTTTCTTGCAAGTAGTTGCATTTCATTTTTTTTAATTTTATTAAATATTTGTCTTACCTGTACATCTGTTGTTTTATACTACTTTTTTCCCCTTAGGACAAAAGTGTCTACATCATCACATCATGGCTACAAATCCACCTAAAATATATATGTCTGACTACAGTAGGAGATAATTTTTAATGTATTTTTCAGACAGGTTTGAACCCTGGTTGCCTGTCCTCCTGATATCACCTTCCTATATACATGATGATAGTAGCATAGAGATCTACTGCATACTCTGGTAATGTTATAGAGAGCTTTGCTCTCTATGCATCTGGTGAATACCTCCCACACCTATTTTGAATTTTCAGGTCATCAAATGCAAACCTGCAAAATGTAAATAACACGGTCTTTTTTGTTTGCTTGCTTAAATTTTCCTGATGCCCTTACACTTCTACAAATCTGTTTCCCCAAACATGTAGAGCTGTTAGGTTAATAGGTAGGAAATGGACTACCTGTTTTTGCAGACCATTTTCCATTTTTTGTACTTGAATTAATCTATCCCATTTGGTTAGAGACTGGTCTTAACATCCCATGATCGATAATATATATATTATCTCGAAAGAGAATAACTGGGGTCATACCATGGATAATTTGAGAGGACTGATACATGGGATAAGGCTATGAAATGATCTCTGCTCATAAGCTGCCACTGTTCATTAGTAGTACAGAGGGCAGTCTTGGGGTACATTTTCTGTTTCCCTTCCATGGATTCAGGTTGCACTTGAATATGGATGAGAAGAACTTTATTTATGTGGCTGGGGAGTCTGTTCTAGAGCAAGGATGTCCTGTTTGAGATGTACCTGTCACCCAAAACCCTTCTTTCACTATAGTGAGTATTTCTTATGTCATTTGGCTTGCTGATGAGCAGTAAATTTATCAGCATTGGGTCGGAAGATGTCTTGTATGCCAGACACAGGTCACCTCTTCATTTAAAGTAGACTCCAGGACAGTTTAAAGTCTTCACTCATTTTACTCAAATAGTTACTTGAGCCATACTTTCAAACATGCCTTCTAATGGAAGTGTAACTGAACTGTCACCAAGTCACATAACATTGATTATAGTCCATTAGAATCATTTCACTGTGATCCACAGCCAGTTATTTTAAACCAATAATAAGCATATTTTTACAGGGCTCTGCTGTGTACTTCTGTGTCGGGAGTGGTTTCCATACACCCTCTGCTATTTATTATAAACCAACTTCAGCATCAAACTATTTTCTTGAAAAGAGAAATTCCCAAGACTGTACGCTCAACTTGGATCTTCCCATACAAACCAAAAATTGCAAATTTAATGATCAACATTTACGGAATCACTGGCCAGTGCTGTACCATAGAGTAATAAAGCCCTAACTATGACCCAGGGGTGACTCGGGTTTTATTAGAGACTCAAGCATCTGAAGCACTGGCAGTTGGGATCAGCATACCCATCCATGGTGTTCTTTGAAGACACTCTCTGAGTGGAGGCCTTGTCCTCAGTGGGTGAGTAGCCTCTGGATGTTGTCAACAACTATAGGTGTGGAGGAAGGTTAAATAAGGGTTGGTAAATAATGACCCTTTCTTAGCAGCAGGAATGGTTGCCAGCACCACCCCCAGGATGTCCTTAAGATCTACTCTATCCCCAGCATACTTGAGAAAAATTGTTAAGAAGGAGGGGCATGTGGGTAAAGAGACAGATGGGGGTACTGGGATGACCAGAATGAATAAAGCAGGGAGGAGGGAGGGAAAGAAAAACAACATTTAGAGAATTATTTACGAGATAATTAGCCTGATATCTGTCATACTGAGACATCTCTATATTATGTTTAAATAGATTTAGAAAAAGCTGGTTTAAATACTTTGTCATAAGGTTCCTTTTCTTACGTGTCTTTCCAGTTACTTGCCACTGCCTATACTGTCCAAAATTATTTTAAGTTATATATAATTTAATTATTTCTTTTACAAAAATCCATGTGTTTCACTTGCAATAATTCAGATTTAGAATTTAAAATGTTTTAGTTCTAGCATCTCACGTTCCTAAAATGTTTAGTAAAGGTAATTCATATTCAAAATTATTAGTGCTAGAATATATTATTTTAAACCATTTTTGCATACTTACAAATATATGCCTAGGCTACCAGCTGGAAAACATCAGCAAAATATTTTATTCCATGGAGATTAGAACATTAACTATAAAAAGTGGCTTTAACTGCCGAATCATTTGTTTTATATCTAATCATGTGAAAATTTCTATAATTCTGACACTAAACATCTCCATTTTCAGATATACTAAACAGTTATGCAACCTGCAGATATCAGGTCGTTGAATTAGTCAACAGTCATCATGAAAAAAGTATCTGTGCACAGTTGAATCATTTTTCTCTATCAGTGATGCAGATATTTTAAACTAGCTCTGGTAAAAGTCTGTATAGGGAGAGTCAGGCAAGAAAATGCAGTCTCTGATGGGCATACACCTTAATTATAAACAGGGCATGCCATCAAAAAAGAATGATTTCTATGTAATAGAAACCATAAGTATGAGGAAAGGTAATGTATAAATCATACCAAAAATAAGACTCTTATAACAAGAATTACTATGCTGCAGAACTTTATTCCTGGGTCAAGCATGTCTACAAGGACTATACGTCTAATGAAGCCATCAGACAAGTACTCCTTGTTTCAATGCAAGGTATCAGATTGAATGTCTATATTTCTCTCATAGATGTGTGTGTGTGTGTGTGTGTGTGTGTGTGTGTGTGTGTGTGTGTGTGTGTGTGTGTGTGTGTGTGTGTGTATATATATATATATATATATATATATATATATATATATATATATATATATATTCTCTCATAGATGTGTTTGTGTGTGTGTGTGTGTGTGTGTGTGTATGTATGTATATATATATATATATATATATATATATATATATATATATATATATATATATATATATATATATATATATATATATATATATATATGGGTCTACCTGATAACACTGACACGCCAAAACACCGACAACTAAATAACCGACACGACAAAACCGAAAGTTCAAAAACACGAAACTTCAGGTGCCCGACAAACCACAATCCTGACAATCAACAAAACAAATAAAAACACACACACAACACAATCACACCAAAAACCTTACAAACCTACACTAAACCTTACATACACAACAATATATGCACTAACCTTAATCCAAACCCTAACCCTAAGGTCTGTCACTATCGCACACTTACCTTACCTGCACCCTAACCCTAACTCACTTAATCCACCCCTAACCCTTAAGTCTGTCACTATCGCACACTTATCTTACCCGCACCCTAACTCTAACTCACTTAATCCACCCCAACCCTTAAATCCATCACTATTGCACACTCACCTTACCCGCACCCTAACCTTAACTCACTTAACCCACCCCTAAACCTAATGTCTGTCACTATCGCACACTTAACTCGCCCGCACCCTACCCTAATGTCCGTGCCTATCACACACTTACCTTACCCACCCCCTGAACCTAACGTCCGTCCCTATCGCACATTTACCTTAACATGTTGGTGTTCTCAGCATTGGGATTCTCAACTGTCGGTCTTCTCTGTTGTCAATCTTCCGGTGTCGGTTATCTCGTTGTCGTTCTTCTCAGCTTTCAGTGTAATCAGGTAGACCCATATATATATATATATATATATATATATATATATATATATATATATATATGTATGGATGTACTGTCCTTGTTTTAACAAAATTCAAAAGTGATGCAAAACAAATGTACAGAAAAAATGAAAATGACAGTAAGCGTGCCCATGGCAGAAACTGTGGGTTTGCCTTTAAAGTCGGTTAACAATTTTTATGTAGTTTGGGTAGTTAGTAAAATATTTCTTTATAAAGACTGTCTATTATCAATTAAGCATGAATAATAGTGGTTCTAAGGTACCTGGTCAGGGCTCAGATTATAAATTCATCTTTATACATTTGATCCTGTTAGGAATATACAGTAAAACAGTGTTATGTAAATACAAATTGAGTTATGCATCTCTGTTCATGTCCTTTCAGGTTGTCATCACTTTTAGAAGAGTTACTACTTCCTCTTTGTCTTCTTGATTTCTAATAGTAGAGCTCTCATCTGCCATTAACATTTTAAAACTTGTTCCAAGAAATCATATTAGAAGTAATATAATGGAACAGCGTTTTCAGTGTATAAAAGCAAAGCCTCTCTAGTGTTATAGGAATTTTATGTAGAAATGTTGAACATAACTCATTCTCACCTAAAACAATAGGTTTATTACAGCTAAAGTGCAATGGTTCCATGGAACAATAGGTACAACATACATACCAATTACATTTTTTACAAATAGTTGTGTGGAACATATAGCAGTGGCACCATTCACTTGAACCTCTGTAGCACCATTTGTAGTGGCACAGTGGCACAAAGTGTTGCCATCTCATATCACGACTTTCTCCAGTTGCTTCTTTGGTGGGTGTCTGTGTATAAAAGTGCATGTTATCCCTGTATTCATGTGGATTTTGTTCTAGGTTCTCTGATCTCCTACTATATTCCAAAGACATGCAGCGATGTGAGTCAGAGGATTCCTACTATATAATCAAAGACGCAATTCTTCAAATGTGTCTTGATCGAACTTTAAAGCACAAAATAATAAAATGGCACACAAGCAATTTCTTTCCCTGGGAAAGAAATTGCTTGGCCACCTCCGTTACTTTGCCATTTTCCTCACTGTAGTGTAATCTCGGAGTTGGTATATTTAAGTAGGGGGAGTGTGGGGGGGGGGTGAACCCCCCCCCCCACTTTATGTAATGTTTTGAAGTTTTTTTTTTTTTTTTTGTGGAATAGCAATTTTTTTTTTCCCTGGGGAAAAAAACGCTGTTCCAAGTGTTTGGGATTGTAAGCTTTTGCTTACAGGGGGTTGATAAATCAGCATTCGCTTTTTTAAGCGCTCGCTGATTTAATATAGACTTGAGTCAGAGAGACTGTAAAATTGTACACAGGTTTGAGAGCTTCAGTGTGCAATATAGCTTCATAGGTTGGTACTAGGCTATCGGCCCTAAGGCCTATACAAGCCTAGCCATAACAATTCCTTGGCTGTTTCTTCCCACACTATTTACTTCCCTGGACCCCTGTCAAATAGGGCGACTGACGTGATCCCCGGGATCAATTTCCTTTCTTCCATCCAATCGTCAAGGTTCCTTTTGAAGAGGGCCAAAGAGGTGCTCAGCTTGACATCTATGGGCAGTCTATACCAGAGTCTGGGGAGTCTCTGGGTCAGGAACCTATCCCTCCAGCATGTTTTGTTTATTTTGATGACAAGGTTTAGATCCCTGGAGCGTGTGGCTCTGAGGGATTGGGATTTCTTTAAGTGTAGCATGTCCAACAGCTCTGGGTTTGACATGGCCTTGTATGTTAAGCAGAGATCGCCTCTGAGTAGATGATATGAGACAGACTATAGCTGGAGTTTTTTAAGGCGGTCATCATAGAACATCTGCTTTGGGCCTGTGATTCTTTTAGTGAGGTATTTCTGCAGCCTTTCCAGTTGTTGCAGATGTCTTGAGAAGTACATACCAAATGGGGCGTTGTATTCTATAATGGGTCTAATGAGGGATGAGTACAGTGGGACAATGACCTCCTTCTTTCTGGATGAAAAGTCCTTAGTGATGATGTGTGCCACATAGAAGGATTTCCTGACTGTTGTGGCGATGTGGTTATCGAAGGTGAGACCATTAGCCACCTGTGTCCCTAAGTCTCTTATCACACGTTTGGTGTTTAGTGTACTGCCATCTATGTGGTAATTCAAGGGTGCATGTTTTTTCCCAAAGGGGATAACTATACATTTCGTGGCATTGAGCTTGAGCCCATGGCTCTGGCACCAAGCATCTATTTCTGTAAGGCCCTTTTGTAGACTATCCACATCATTTGGAGATTCAATAATGGCTCCCAGTTTGCAGTCATCTGCGAACTTTGTTAGCCAGAGTCTCTTAGTGTTGGCCTGTACTTCAGAGAAGTAGATGCCAAACAAGAGCGCTCCCAGGACTGAACCCTGAGGAACTCCACTTTTCACTTGTCTGGAGCTGGATTTGGAGTCTGCTACATTTACAGTGTGGCTTCTGTCAGTAAGCCAGTTGACAACCCATCGAGTGATGTAGGGATTAATGCCCAGCTTAGTAAGTCTATCTATGATTCCAGAGTGGGGGATGGTGTCAAAGTCCAGATAGGCTGTGTGGACCACCTTACCCTTGTCCACGGCTCTGGAGTTTGATTCGAAGAAGTCAAGTCAGGTTCAGGAGACAAGATTGGCCCTTTAGGAACCCAAACTGGGTGGTCCAGTGTTTGAAGGTTGCCAATGTCTTTGTTTATAAGTTCCATGATAATACATTCCATGGCCTTGCAGGTCAGGTTCATCAGACTGATGGGGCGGTAGTTCCCGGGATCCAAGGTGGATCCCCCCTTGTGGAGTGGGATAACTGTAGCTGTGCTCCACTCAGTGGGTATGAAGCCTGAGGTGCTGCTATGATTAAACATAACACTTAGGTGAGGTGGCAGCTCATTTTGTAGTTCATGTAGTACACAGCCCGGGATGTCATCTGGTCCCATGGATGCTGTATTCTTAGCTTTGGAGAGTGCATTTTTTACCTGTGTGGCCATTATTACTGGAATTTGGCAATCGTCCGGTATTGAGATGGGCCGTTTATGGGGTGGGGGGGGGTGAAGTTGGCACTGAATTGATCTGCCAGGATATTGGAAATATTCTTGGGATCAGTATATTTAATGCCATTCTGTTGTAGCTCAAAGCAGATCTGAGCATTGCCATTTAGATTATTGACATAGTTATAGAATGCCTTGTGGTTGTCTTTGGAATCCTTGGCAATTTTATTTTCATAACTAGCTTTGGAGGATATTATGAGGGATCTCAGCTTCTTACTGAGGCTGGTAAGGGAATTTTTTGCATCCTGGGATTTTCCTATTTTCTGCAACAGTTTCTTCCTTTTGTTGTAAAGATGAACCTACTTTCTTTTCCCCCTTTTGCCATGAAAACTCAGAATGTAGCAATGGCTATCTGTGTGGTCACTTTGAGTTGTACACAACCTGTCAGAGAGTGACTGAGCGAGCCCCACTTGATGTTATTGATACCCAATGTTGAAAATGGCTTAAAAAGAGTCTTATTTTAGATCAACTAATTAATAAGCATTTGCTTTTTTTTCATGCCCAGTTAATTTTGTTTTCATATTGGGCAGAACTGACTGTAGTAAAATTTAAGTGTTTTTACTCAAAAGTTAATAAGGACGGTGAAATGTGAAGTCACCATGAGTAGTCCTGAAATTTCACCTTGCAAAACAAGGTCCACAAATCATAACAAAAAGAAAAGTAAACTTGGTCACCTCCCTCTCTCACAGTTTGACTTTGTCTGTGCCTCTTTATCTGGTCCCTCTCTTTCTTCCTGTCTCTCTCTCTCTTTCTCTCTCTCTCTCAAGAAAGAAATACTTCTAACCTTTGCTGTTAGGTGTGCAGTATGGTACACACAGTCATAATAAGTGACTAATACAAGCATAAAAATATATCTGTCATTGACAGACAAATCAGTAAAGAAGCAAGAATGGACTTTGATGTAGGAGTTGTGAAACGTGAAGATATAATTAAAGAACAAGAAAGACATTCAAAAAGGAACAATGTCAAAATGTCCAGCCTGCTTGAAGTTAGAACAATCTCAAATGAAATTTTTTAGACATCTCTTAGAAAGGATGTTCACAATAAGCTTTCATTTGGGTAGTTGAAAACATGCACATTGATCTCTGAGAACACTCTGTAGTTCAATGGCTGTACCATGAGCATATAAAAGTCTTCATCTTCTGAAAATGCTATGATGTACAAGAAATGGCCAAATACGAACAACTCATTTCCTGTGTCTATATCTATTCCATAGTTTAATTAATAACAACAGAGAACAGTAAATAAGCAAGTTCGTAGAAACATCTCTAAAATGAGCAATGAACTCTCCAGTTAACTAACTAATACCATGTCAAGATTTGTGATATTAGTTTGACAATGTAGATGTACAATAGGAAATTAAAATACTTGTGCCTGATCTGTCCAAGTCAGCATATGTATTCTGTTCCTGCTAAACCTATTAACTTGGACATCCATACCCAAATAAAGCAGCCAAAATGTACTCTGTGTACTTATCAACAAGTATTTGTTCAGCTTTAAAGTAGAAGCAGCTACCATAGGGAGTTACTGTAGTTTTAATTTGATGCTTATCACAGAAGGATGCAAGATTATAAAATTCTTTCCTAGTTGCTTTCATTTAGTCATCCTTTTCTAAAATTGAAAGTAATGGGACTTGCTGTCCTTTTTTCCTATGGCTTTGTAGTGTTGCTTGCACTTTTATATCTTTCTGGTATATGTTGCATGCTAGACTATTTGCTGTAATTTTGCTGTAAATATCCAATTTATACAAAATTTGGTTACATTGCATTATGTTCTGTAACTGTCCCTGTGTTTGTGTGCCATAGGCTCATGTTATTAGTCTGAACACGTGCCCTACCTTCATCACTCACCATTATCTTCTTCTTCTTACTCCCCTCCCTCATTTTCTTCCCTCAGATATGCACAGATGAGTTAAACCTGCATATCAAGTTCCTTGTGCCTATTGGCAGGAGTTATCTGTCATGCCGTACTCTGTATTGTTAGTATTAGTATAGCCAGGTAATCTTGCAGCAGCTGATATGAGCAGTGTGGAGTTACCTCCAGTCTTCATTTTGGTACAACTGCAAATACTGTGTTTATAAATCATTTGCTATAGCTAGTCATCCACCACTCAAGGAAATGGTATTTTTTTTATCTTATCTTAAATGAGAGGTTGCATATCTGTAAAATGAAAGGCTTTGCACCTTCATTCTGTGCTGTTCTTCTAGCTGATCATTTGGGTACTTGTTGTGTTCCCCTGGCATTTCTGGGGTATTTTTGAGCTGTAGACATTCATAATATATTCATCTTCTAGATACATTATCACGTTTTTGCTTTCTACCATGCTGCATAGTCTATGAACCCTGTCCTGTAGTATGCCCTTGTTTACTGTTTTCAGTTTGTAATATACATTTTTTGTGCGGTGGAGAATGGTTGCTGTCACCTTTGTAGCTGTCAGTGTCTGTACTTTGTCAGACTGTTATCCACTATTATTACTAGTCTAAATGACAAAAAGAAAATATTACAGTGGAAATGTTTCCTTGTATTCTTACTGGTAAACATGTGGTTTGTTCAACAGACATGCATCATTTCAGAAAAGGGAAAATTCTACAAATGAAGGCAACATTTTTTTTATTAATTACCATACATCTATCTTGTTTGAGAGCTATGATCTGTTTGAATGTAAGTAAGGAAACTTACTTTAGCCAGGGGAACTGTTGGAGGCATTGTTAAACTCTTAGATTTATGCTATAGCCATGCGTAGTCCTTTTCCTCCTTTATAACTAATCTTGAACTGGGGGGGGGGGGTATCCGTCTATGGTCTGGAGAAAAGATTGGAATGACATACTTAATCCAGAGTTACACAGTTCTGGTTCTTAACTGGCTAAATATTACACAGGTTCAGAAACATGTAAGGAATTATAGGGGTAAAACACAGTCAAATTGAGTAATTTCACAGGATTTTCATTCTTTCATACTACTGGAATGTTCTTTACAGTAGAAAGCAGTAATATGTACATGAAGCACCTGAACACTTGATTGTTTTTAAATTAGATTTCCTTCCAGATTTAAATTCTTATCTAAGCATAGTTGATACAGAGGCAATATACCTACTAAGGTAAGTGGATCATTGTATGCTATTTAAGATTACTTGTTATGTTGCCACAGATAAAAGACACATCTTGGAGCATATCTGCTTTAAATGAGTAACAAAAAATTGTAGGAACTTTTAGGTGATACAATGTTATATATTTGTGCCATCTTTGATAGTATAGAGGGACAAGCACATGGCTAGGGCCCAGGCAACACAAGACTAGCAGTATGCTTGTTTTATGGAGCTGGCAGGGAGGATGGGAGTGACTGGCCATTATTGTCTCACCCATCCTGGGATGGGGTCTGGATAGCCCCTTGGATGACATTTCAAGGGAGCACAGAGTATTCAACCTGTGTAGTTTGGGCCTGTTGAGAGTGTGCCACCAGTGTGCAGGTGCATAAGCTAAGCAGTCTTATGTGGAGTTTAGAGAGCCACTGTGGAGGGAGGGGTGGGCTGCTCCAAAGGACCAGTAAGCTATAACAATTCAGTGTGTCCATTGCAGGTGCCGAGCCAGGTCTAACAGTTCTGTGTACCCATTGCAGGTGCTGTGCCAGGTCTATAACAGTTCAGTGTGTCCACTGCAGGTGCTGTGCCAGGTCTATAACAGTTCAGTGTGTCCATTGCAGGTGCTGAGCCATTTCTATAACAATTCAGTGTGTCCATTGCATGTGCTGAGCCATTTCTATAACAGTTCAGTTTGTCCATTGCGTGTGCTGAGCCATTTCTATAACAGTTCAGTGTGTCCATTACAGGTTCTGAGCCATTTATAAAACGATTCCATGTGTCCATTGAGGTGCTAACTTGGCAGTTTGACTTGGTTGTACTTTTGCTTAACTATTGGCTACTTTATTGCCTAACTCAGTGTGACTTTTTGCTTCCTGCAGTAATAGTGGTTGCTACTAGTTATTATCATTCAGCTGTTACTCTTACTTCTAGGTTATACTTCTGATAATCTCACCTTTTTTGGTATACTTCTAAATACTAGCAGTGCATCACTATCCTTGCTGTCTATCTCCCCATTGCTATCTTAATTCCACTCAGTACCTTTACTGTCTTGATTTCATTCAAGCAGTAACCTAAGCCTTACTACAGCAATGGTCATTTGACCTAGATTCCACTGTTATACATAATCCAACAAAAGTAACTGACCTTCTCTTACTAACACTTCATCCAACCTTTTCAGCCAATGCCTTGCCCTTAAGCTCCGGCTGACAACCGTGCAGTCATGCATTATTAATTCTGTCTTGTTGCTAAATTTGGATTATTTTTCCTAGACATGCTGAGGTTATGTAGCAAATGAGAGAGAGAAAGCTTGGTCTATGCATCGAAGCCTAGTTTTGGGGGGGGGGGGTTAGAAGACATTACATGAGTGGTTAAGGTATCTAAGGTTGTATATTGGTGCACCTGTGAGTAATCTGGAAGCTAGTGGAGAGAATATGTCATTGTTCATAACTTTAAATAGCTGAGAGGTGAGTAGAAAGTCAACATGTTATTTCACAGGTTGCCACTTCACCATTTGAATGGTTTTGCACTGGTGTTCATTTCTTGGGAAGAGAGTGGTTAATCTGCAAATGGCTTGTAAAAGGAATTGCATGGTGTATATATTTCTTTTCAGAAGATGCAGCAATTAGCAGGAAACTGTATAGTAGCTGAGCCAGTAAGATATCTTTATCTGTGGCATTTCTACAGGGTCTGGATAGAAAAGGGGAGATCTTATTAGCCCAGAATAGGAAAGAGTTGATGTTTTTTTTGTGTGTGTGTAGTCCAAGTAGAGTTGGAAATTTAGGGATGAGTCCAACAAAACATATAGATATTTGAATGACGTGACATTTTCAATAAATTTATTAAGATTATCAAGGACTTTTAGAGGCCTGGAAAAAGATGTGAGCTTTTGCCTATTGCCAAAATCATTGTTTTTGTTTTAAAGGAGTTTAGTAGTAATTGTTTATCACTGACCCAGTGAAAAAGGGTATGAAAATCAGCCTGAGGTTTGAGTTCAAGAGAAGAGACAGAATGGTTGGAATGGAATAAAGCAGGAGAGGAATATAGGGTAAAAACTCTATATGACTTCTGACATTTATTTGTATTTGCACACTGCAATTTTGCTTGGGTTGTCACTGAAAATTATGCAATGAATATGTTACTAACATGGGTATAAAAGAATGCATAAGGAAATATCATGACAGGAAAGGGAGTGAGATACCTAGGATAGGAGATAAAATGCACTTTTTGCATGTACTACAATGCAACATCCTTTGTATTGTCCTGTAATTCACAGTGGAGGCTAAACTATTTAATTATTTAAGGTTTGTTTACCAGGAAAGTCCAACTGGGACAGAACCCATTTAAAGTGGAGGCCTGGGAAGAAATGTTCCAGACACATCTTTGGAATGTGTAAGAAACCAGAACATCCAGAGGAAATCCACGCAAATGCAGGGAGGACATGCAGACTCCACATAGAAGGCACCCAGCCGAGAATAGAACAGGAGAACTTCTTACTGTGAGGTGACAATGCTAAACACTGCACCACTGCACCACCCTTATGCCAGTGAGAAAATATTGAAGTATGTATTAAACTGGAAGCCTGTACAGTGGCCTGGGATTTGTTGCTGATCCTGACTGACAGAAGCTAACTCATGGAACAGTTATCTTGAGATTTTTTTTATTATTCTTTCAGAAGTACTTCAGGTTAGCAGGTTTACT